>NC_086013.1:1737662-1752662 GCF_030014385.1 Trichomycterus rosablanca
CCCTGAAGTGCTTTAGATTTATTCCTTCAAGTTTGCTTGACAGACCATCAGATGCAACTTTCTGTCTTTGTTCATGTCCTCACGCTCGACTCCTTTTGTTAAACCAAATGCACTCAGAAACTTTTCTACTTGCTGAGATCCTTCATCTTACATCTTCCTGACGTGAACGTGGTCTCCTGGTGCTTCCCTCTGATGGAAAAACACAGTAACACACCGACCAAGAGCCTTCTGTAACCAGAAGATCTGAATCAGGCTGATTTCTGCTCCCCCTTGATTCCCTCTCTCTCTCTCTTTCTCTCTCTCTCTCTCTCTCTCTCTCTCTCTCTCTCTCTCTCTCTCTCTCTCTCTCTCTCTCTCTCTTCTCTCTCTCTCTCTCTCTCTCTCTCTCTCTCTCTCTTTCTTTTTCCCCGACACGTTGGAACAGCTGGGATGACGTGGGTCACACCTTCGACAACGACTGGAAGGAAAACCCGAAGAGAAAAGCGTCCTCCGCAGTCGCCGGGTGGAAGGAGGCCGTAGGTCAAACACAAAGACTTAGCAGATTTAGCAAACGGGTTCCGGAGAAATCCAGCAGGAGTCGGCGGCAGCCCTCATCCCAGCGCGCCCGAAGGATCCAAACAAATCCTATGACTCTGTCTGAAAGCATTTTTCCTTTCCTTTCCTCTCCACCCCTCCCTCTCTCCGGTGCTCCCTGTTCCTCCCCTCCTCGCATGCCAGAACACATTGGTGTGCGCAAGATTAATCAAATTCCTCCACAATAAAAAGAGAAATCGCTCCCTTTTATAACTAACAATCAGTCTAAGTTAGACATTTAAGGGGGTCCACTTGGGCCCCAGTGTACAGAGGTTCCTTAGAAGCCTCCCCACTCTTTCCTCTTTCATATGAACTTAAATATATAACAGTGCTTGACATAAAACATGCTTGGTGCCAGATGCTGAGCTCAACATGCTTGGAGGAGAGCACTAATTCATCTGCAGAAGATTCAGGGCCATTAAAACCAGCACAGCTGGACATGCTACCAGCTTTTTCACTCCTTAAACCAGTCATCAAACCTTGTTACGGTATTCCAGTAGGTCTTCTGTACTGCAGTGTTAATTTGCTCATTTACATTCTGTATATAAATACATCATATTTAACATTCAATTCAGATAAGCATATATGCAGTATATATATTTATAAATATGTATGTGTCTGAGAGACGCTTATAGTCCGGATTTAGCTCCATCTGATTTCCACCTGTTTGGACGCTTAAAGAAGCTTTAAGGGGAAGAAGATTTTCATGTGATGATGATGTGAAAGCAGCGGCGCATCAGTGGCTACGAGCTCAACCAAAAACATTAAAAAGTCGGTACGACGCTGGAAAAATGGACATCAGAAGGTGACGATGTTGAAAAGTGATATTTGTTTTTGAAATTCTTAATAAATAGTTGAATAAATATTTATTTATTTAGAGAAAATCATAAACTAGTCGTCATAACGTGTCTCTAATAAAAGCGAATATTTAGAGTCCTCTGTAGTTCTGGCTCCAGAGACGTTAGCGTGGCTTCTGGACATCTGGAACCCATTCAGCAGCTTCATCACAGTTACCAGTTGTGTTTCTGAGCCAGTAGCTCAGTGTTTGAGGCACAGGACCAGTAATCAGTAGGTCTATTGTTCAAGCCCCACTACTACCAGGTTGCCACTCTTTCCTGATGCCGTAAATGTAAAGCTTCTCTCGGCTGCCTATTTAAAATATTGTGAACAGCCGATGAGGTGAAAGGATGAAACGGTGCGAGGACGAAACAGACTCATGCCAAGGCAAAATAAATAATTCACTGAGACGAACGTGCCCAACACATGGTGGTGATTGATGCGGTGACCATGGAGATGATCAACAAATACCCGTACGGGCACATTTACCCACGCGGAGAGGCGTTACATAACCCGTCTTATGATGAACACATGAGCAGCCCAACACAAAACTGTAGAAACAAAACAGGCATTGTTGTTCTTATGTACACAAATCACACACACACACACACACACACACACACTTTATCTGTGTGGATCAGGCTGGATCTTTGGCTCGCGTTTACAGTTTCATATTAAGACCAGGATGCCAAGTTTGGTTTTGCTCACTTTCAGCGTCTCATATTTTCCAACCCACAATTGTATCACACACACACACACACACACACACACACACACACACACACACTAATGTGACTATACGTGTGTAAACACTCCTGCTTTTGGATGAAATCATGCTCATATGGCCCTCGCAGCAGTCGCTAACACACACAAACACACGTCGTTCTCCGAGTGTCTGGTGGCGCAGGACAGGAGGACAGGAGGGGGAGAATTTTCATACTGATATGAAAATATCAAGGCGGGTTGTGAAAGAAATGACCCAGTGCCTCGGCCCTTCCGACAATCTTCAGATTTTTTCTGGTCTGGAGAGGCAATAAAAGGGAGCAAGAATTCTGTCAGGGGAAACGACCAGTTCTGACTTTAAATATTTTTATAGAAATTCCGACTCCTGAATCCTCGGTGCAGCTCTGTAATCTTTGGCTCTAGTGTCGACTGTAGAGTCATCAGAGCTCTGCTAAAATCCACACCTACAGCGTGACTCTAGATTCACTAGAACGGATGCAGTTTGGGCGTGGTCCTAGTATTCACAGTGTGGCTGTAATATTGGTACTAGAACCCTTACGTACAGCTCTGGAACCTTAGATCTAGAATCAGAATAAACAAATAGGGAAACCAAACAGAAACCAAAGCTTTGGTGTTTTAGTGAGAAAAGAGAAAAGTAGGAGCCAGGAAAGTCCTAATCTGGAAGCACTGACTTTTAAACCAGCAATTATTATTATTATTATTATTATTATTATTATTATTGTTGTTGTTGTTGTTGTTGTTTTGTTGTTGTTAGTATTATGGTTCTTTTTATTATTATTATTTTTGTTATTATTATGTTTATTATTATTATTATTATATATATATAAGTAGTAGTAATATTCTTGTTTATTATTATTATTATTATTTCCATTATGTTTATTATTATTATTATTATTATTATTATTATTATTATTACCATTATGTTTATTATTATTATTATTACTATTAATAATAATAATATTGTTGTTATTGTTATTATTATGATTATGTTTATTTTAGGGTTTTCAGTATTACTACTAGTAGTATTACTTTTATTGTTACTTATATATTCTGGGATTCAAACATACAGCCTTCTGTATTTTAGTGCAAACACTGCAACAGCTAAGCTGGTTTGCATGAATTTAGTGCTGGTTCTCACCGCTGCAGTTCCAGATTAGAACCTCAGTGTCAGAAGTAAAGGGACACAAAACAAAAGCTGGCATGAAGCTGGCATGCGGTGTTTCCATACCCACCGTCTCCATCATCATAGCAAAGCTTTAGGGAAACACAAAACACAAGATTTAGATTCACGGTGCTGCTACTTTAAAAATAACCCAACCAGGGCGGGGTTCCCTTCCACCAGCTCCCATTACCTCAGCGCTCGGTGGGCCGAGCCAGGAAGCTTCGTTCAGCACGTCCCGGAGAAGCCAAGAGTCCAGGAAAATCTGAGACGGTCAGAACCAGGAATTCGGAAACACACCCCCTGTTCAGCCAGTCTATCATTACCAGTTTAGGATTGTTTAACTGGTTTTAACTGGTTTGAGCTGGTTTAGCAGGCTGGAACATCTGGTGTTAGGCTGGTCTAACTGGTTGTCCAGCTGGTAGGTCGTAGAACCTACCTGATGAGCATCCATCAACCACTGTAAAACCATCTAAACCAGACCAGCTCAACCAGCTCAAACCAGATAAACCAGCGTGTTGGCCTGGACTGGTTTTCCTAGCAGAGCAAACATCACCTCATTCCATAAACTCAGAGTCCTGTGTGCACGCATCATTACACAGCCATGTAACCAACCTACAGGAGGAATGTGAGTCTCCACTGAGAAGTCGTGAAGAACTCATCTGGTCCATATTTAGATCTCCACCCTGCTTTCCAACTGGGCCGTTACGTAGAAGCACAAAGGACGTGTGTGTGTGTGTGTGTGTGTGTGTGTAAGAACTCGGGGGGTGGGGTTGAGGCCAGGCCCGTGCGAAAATATTTAGGGCTAAAATACCATGTAGTGTTTGTTTGTCTCTATTTTAGTGCCCATTAGATGACCAAAAGTATGTGAACATCTGACCATGAGCTCGCTGGACATTCCATTACAGCAGCCCTCACTCCTCTGGGAAAGACCTTCAGAGAGATAGAGCGTGTCTATGGGAATTTGTGAGTGTCTATGAGGTTGAGAATGGATGAGAATGCCTAGCTTACAATCAATGTTCCAATTCATCCCAAAGATCTTTAAAATGCTGCACACAGGGCTGAAGAAATGTTCCAGGTCCTAAAAGTTCAAATTCTGAACCAACGTGATAAGCAATAGTAATGGTTAGGATGCTGGACTGTTGGTCACTGGTTTATGCCCCACCACCACCAAGTTGCCACAGTTGGGCCTTGGGCAAAAGTTAAGAAATGCCCCGGACAGGTTGCCAATCCATCACAGGGCAAACACACACACACATACACACACCTAGTGGCAATTTCGTATCTCCAGTTAACCTGACTGCATGTCTTTGGATTGTGGGAGGAAACCCACACACAAGACACAGGGAGAACATGCTAACCACAC
Organism: Trichomycterus rosablanca; assembly: GCF_030014385.1. Taxonomy (NCBI): domain Eukaryota; kingdom Metazoa; phylum Chordata; class Actinopteri; order Siluriformes; family Trichomycteridae; genus Trichomycterus; species Trichomycterus rosablanca. Next base: position 1,742,342 of record NC_086013.1, read on the forward strand.
AGAAAGGACCCAGACTGCTCCACCTGGGTACAGAACGCAGGACCTTCTTGCTGTACGGTGACAGTGTTACCTACTGAGCCATCATATATACATACATATACATACAGTATATATATATATATATATACCACTAATCAAATAGTGGTTATATTAGGTGGTGAGTCAGTTGGTCAGTGGGCTGCGTTCACCCAGTAATGTGCTGGTAAATTCCCAGTAAATGTTAACTGAAAATGTTTGAGAGTAACCAACCAGTCCTACTAATAAATACACGTTTGTTAGATTATGGATTATTATCATTTTCTAAGTTCTAATCCCCTCAGAGGATCTGCTCTGAACGTCAGAAACATCATAAACAAACAAACCAGCCAACAAAACAAGAAACAAACTCAAACTGTTGTAGTCGAGAGAAGAATTTACCTGAGCGTCGGTGCGGTTCAGTGAGGGTCCGGTGTGACGGTGACGGGCTCGAGCTCGGTCCCGCTCTGCTCCAGTGACCTCACTGCTCCAAAAAACAGGGTTCACGTTTCACTCCACCTGCGCTCCCATTCTGCTGTGGCTGATGCTCAAAGACAAAACCAGCAAGGACCGAATTTGGCTCGATATGTTGTGATGAGCGTGAGAACTCAGCCTGAGTATCTCAGGGTCTTGTTGTTTGGGAAAACCAGGACTAGTGTTCCACACCCTTCGGTTTAATGGTTTTCTCAGATTCTTTCCCCTCATTCTTTAAAAAAAACAGGTTGATCTTTGATCTCGCTTCCTCAGGCTGCATTAGGAGAAAACAATAGGATACAGCTGATTGTTTATGGTTCTGTTACAGAATTCTCAGGTACAGTCAGTTGTTGAAAGTATTTGTACAAGAATTAAAGGCTTTTTGTGTCAGACTTCTGAATTTGTACTGTTAATAGCTTACAGGGTAAGTGCTGTACATGATGGATGGATGGATTAAGCAACAACCAGAAGTGCAAATAATAGCACTGTGCAAAAAACAGAGAATAATAGTAAACGTATATAGAGTATATATCTATGATTAATATATAATTATAACTATAGCTGTTTACATATATGGAATTATGTCTATGTACATAGTTCTAACATGCATAAGTTCACATTTCGAGCATTTTACACATAAATGATCGTCCTAATCTGTCATTTTTATATACTTTTTTTGTACCGCACATACAGTCAGTACAGACTAAATTTTTCACCTGCACGAGTCGAGTTCATACACTTGACAGGCACTGTGTACGGAGGGCCACACCCCGATCAGCATTATTCCTCAGCCCTGTGCAGGTGCCATCAGTCAGCCAGCAGGGGCCGTAGTTGCAGCAGTTATGAGGACCCATGATCCGACTTTTTACCCCCTAACCCTGAACAACAGCCAATCGTTGTTCGTGCTGCCGCCCAGCCCAGTCGGAAGGCAGAGCAGAGCTTGACAGATATTAGATACCAAAATCTAATAATAGAAGTATTTATCTTATTTATTTAGTACTTGGTTGCTTTAGGTCAGGATGCTTGAACTTCCCGTCCAGTTTAAGCTTTCTGACAGACGGTAACAGCATTTTTTGTTTGTTTGTTTATTATTATGGTCAAATGCTGGTAAAAAACCTTTTTAGAACAACTTGGAAAATCCTCATTAAAAATGTGCAATCCAAGATAATAATAATAATAATAATAATAATATGTAATTTTTTAAAGCCTTGTAACCACAAACCAGCTGAGTAGTAAAATAGTGCAGTGAATCGTTTATTGGATCAGAATTTGGAACTAAATACACTGAACTCACCTTGTGTTCATCCAGAAATCATGAGTAAGCACGTGTTGCCCCCTACTGACCAGAACACTCAGCTCAACCATCTAAAACCAGCTAATAATCTCAGGTTCTATTTAAGATCAGACCTAATATCAGGTACATTTGAATTTAAAGAAATATATACAAAAAATGTTTGTCATTCATTTACTTCTGCTTTGTAATCTTAGTAGCCAAAATTATGTGGACACCCTTTCTAATTATTACGTTAATGTGTTGTCAGGCTCGCATAAATCGAGGTGTTTGTTGTAAAGAAACTAGATTTCGATTCGTTTATCACTTTATATAATGTGTATTGATGCTGAGTTCTGATGTCTTCAGTATTGTTGTTAAAGTAAAAGTAAAAATATTAAACATAAAGAAAATAAAGCCTGTGAATAAACATGCTCAAACTTTTAATTTGTAATTTGGAGCGTTTTTAGTTTTTATGCTGCATTTTCTGTTTTCTTTATTAATGTTTTCTTAATTTAAGTATATTGTTTAATGTATTTATTTGTCTTATTGTCCTGATTTTTAAACACAAATAAGGCAGAAAACAACAATAATAAATAAATAAAAATAGAAAATAAAATCTCTGAGACATTAACAGTCCCTGCTCTTGTACCCTGGCTCCTTCACACCTTCCCACTGTTGATTGATTTCCTCTAATCTTAAACTTTATCCTGTTTATTATTATTTAAGATTGATGCTTGTAGTGTTGCAGAACTGAATTCGTTTTTAATAAACAGCTAATCTACAGCTAAAACACGCGCTGGTCTCGTTCACGTGTTTTCCTCCATCAGGCTCATGAGGGGAAATTAAAAGGTCATAAACTCCCCTCAGTCGGAGGTTTTACGAGGGTTCGGGACGATTTCGGCAGGATATTATAGCATGCATATGAGCTAGCACTAGCTTCTGACTTAGCAAGTGTTTACCAAGCAAATACTCTGTCAGGTCTTCTGCTAATTGTGTATACACAGAACAACATGGTCGCCAGAGGAAATTAGCTATTACTGCTATTACTGCTATTACTACGCCGTCACCAGGTGTGTTAGCCGAAGGTTTGTTGTTTATCTGAGCTGTACGAGTAGCGCTACGAGTTATAAACCTGTTACAGATCACTATTAAACATTTACAACACCTTAACCAGGCATTATTTTCAATATATCATAACACTATATGGCCAAAAGTACTTGGACACCTAAACATGAGCCTGTTGGGACGTCCTATTTTTAAAAAAGTGCTCGGTGTGATCCGTTCGGCAAGAACAACAACCGCTCTACTGAAAAGGCTTCTCACGAGAGTTGGAAGTATGTCTGTGGGGACGTGTGCCCATTCAGTTGTATGTCTGGGCACTGATGTTGGTCAAGAAAGTCTCAGTTGATGTTTCGGTTCATGCCAATGCTGTTCAGCCGGGCTGAGATCAGGGATCTGTGCAGGTCTGAGGTTTTCTTCATGTCTTTATAGAGCTTGCTCATGCTGGAACAGATAAGGGCCTTCCCTAAACTGCTACAGAAGTCAGAAGCATATAATTACCTTTATATAACTGATTTATTACACCTGTTAACACCTGTTGAGGCTTAAACAGGTGAATTCAATAACTACAGGTGGGTGTCCCAAAACTTTTGTCCATGTATTGTGATTCACGGCTTTGAGATGTCACACTTTTTTTTGCTCGAGCGGGTTGAGACGAGCCGTTTTATGAGCCTGAACTCCTCCAGTCCGTCCCCATCCGTAAACACGGGCCGTGGGCTCCTGCTGCTCGTCACAGGCTCACGCGCCGTATTTACACGTGTTATGACAGACGCTGCAGATCCTCCGGGGTGTGAAGAACGAGTGGAGGTGAAATGGTCTCCTCTACATGCTTCTTCTATCTTAAAAAAGTAAATACTCCGGTTAATACGCGTCCGGCAGTAACGGTACGATGGTACAGCGAGAAATTCCACCGGATGCTGGAGGTTTAGATGTTAAAGATCCATTTGTAGAGGTAAGTGTGAGCTATACGTTCCTCAGATCTAAATATTTATATTTTGGGTTGAATTAATTGGGTGAACTTGTAAAATAGTGTGTAATTGTGTAGATTCTTTCAAAATGGTTTTGAGTCGATTTTATAGATTTATATACAGTAGTATCAGCGCTCAGGATTAAGGTGGAACCCTTAAGTTTACATCTTTAGTTTTCATGTTATAGACTGTTAGGACTTGGATGGAGTGGAACTCTAGTGACCGATGCTGCAAAGTTACACTGATTTCACCTTTTTACTAACATAAAAAAAAAACTATTATTCATACACCTGAACATGATCTTGTTTGGACATCCTATTAAAAAACAAGTGACCTTTATGTGATTGTTCCAACTAGAACAACAGCCACTCTTCTGAGAAGGCTTCTCACAACAGATTGAAGTATGTCTGTGGGAATTTGTGTACTTGTGTTGGTCAAAAAAGCCTCAGCTGATGTTCCAATTCATTCCAAGCTGTTCTGAGTGGCTGAGGTCAGTGCTTTGTGCAGGCCACTAGAGTTTCGTCCTTTGTGGAAGACCAGTTATCAATTGTGGTAGCTGAAACACTTGAATTCAGTCTTTAGAAGAGGTGTCCCAATACTTTTGTCCATATACTGTATTTTTCTGTGAAGCAAAATGATTAACAATTTACGAGTATAATTAACAAGTTATAATAAAGTAATCCATGAGATAACACGGTCAGTTTTTGGTCAAGTATCTAGATGCTATTTGAAGCTGAGAGGACAGGATACATGAATCATTTGGAAATGTTTAGAATGGTATTAGCTCTAGTACCTTTGACAAGGCAAAAGACAAATGAACCATCAGCCTAAAATAAGCCTCTCGAATTTTACTTCTGTTAAATAAACCTTTTACCGGATTCACCGTCTCACTTCACTTCACTGAACTGTGGAAAAGACCAGAGCTGCGAATCTGGATAGCAAGGCTTTCATATTTCATTTAAAATATCATATTCTTTGAGGTCCGGCTCACTGTGGTTCAGGTTTTTGCTTCTGCTTTAAGCAGAAAATGAGGCAGAACGGACGTCACCGTCACTCTGAACCTAATTTCGTGCAGCAGCGCGAGCAGTAATTAAATGGCAACTTATCAGAAAGCAAATGTGCCCAGGTAAACATGTGTCAGACTCTCTCCAAGTCAATACAGCCAGGGTACATCAAACACCGAGGGTAAACGCAGGACGCCTCGTATACTTAATGAGCTCCTCCAGGCTGAGTTGGGAGGCCGACAGGTGCGAGGAAGCGGAAGGACGAGTTCATGGCGAGTCGTCATGTGGAAGAGGCATCAGAAGGCACGTTGCTTATCAACAACAAGATGATGACAAGCAAATGAACCTTTGTTTTATTGTTAACACTTACCTGTATACTCTTTATTTGTTCCACCAGATAAAGAGCAGAGGATGTTTTTAAAAAGCCGGCGACGCCAAGAACTCAACTCTACAACGTTTTGAATGATGAGCCAGTTCCTCAAGGACTTCACTCTGCAACTTGGATGGAAACATGAACCACGCCTGCGAACACCAGGAACTTAACGTGACCACAGATCCGGATCCGCTGGGGGGCCATCAGACCTGGGAGGTGGTTTTAATCGTGCTTGTGACTGGCCCGCTCTCATTTATCACAATCCTGGGTAATCTGCTGGTGGTCATCTCATTCAGGGTCAACCGACAATTAAGAACCATCAGCAACTACTACCTCCTGAGTCTGGCTGTAGCTGACCTGATCTTAGGCGCGGTGTCCATGAACCTGTACACAACTTATATCATAATGGGTCGTTGGATGTTTGGAAACTTGGCATGCGATCTGTGGCTTGCACTGGACTATGTGGCCAGCAATGCCTCCGTGATGAACCTTCTGGTCATCAGCTTCGATCGGTACTTCTCTGTAACTCGTCCACTGACGTACCGGGCCAAAAGGACTCCTAAGAAAGCAGCCGTGTTGATCACTCTAGCATGGGTGGTGTCGTTTGTTTTATGGGCACCCGCCATCCTGTTCTGGCCCCACGCGGTTAGCCCACCGTCCAGGGACGCCTGTTCCATTCCGTTTCTAGCAGAAGCTTCTCTGACCTGTGGAACAGCCATCGCCGCTTTTTATCTGCCCGTCAGCATCATGGTCGTCCTCTACTGGCGGATTTACTGGGAGATCGAGAACAGAGCCAACGGACTTTCCAAGTTTGTGGGTTCCACTACCAGCATTGAGGGCAACTTGGCGAAGGCGAACGTGTGGTTAAACAGCGCCCAGAGCAGTCTCAGTAGTTCCACCGAGAGAGGTTCCAGAAAGGGTCCGAGGCTGGACAGGAAAACATCACTTGGGTGCTTTCCATCAACTCAAAAACAGCTTCCTGTGGCAAAGGGAAACACATCCATGTTGCCACCAGACGGAGAACTCGATTACAGAGAGGCTGCCAGCAGCAGCACCTGGCACATCGCTGATGATGACAATGATGGCATGAGCTCTTCAACATCAGAAGAACAGGATCATGATAAAGCACTGGCATCATCGGCATTGAACCCTGTCGTTATTAAGCTGGAGGATTTGCCCGTTAGCTCCGAGGATCAGCAGGAGGTTCCAGCCTTACCTGCCAAAGCTGCCGACCCATCATCAAGCAAACCCTTGAGGAACTGGGACCTCAATCTCTGCAAGCAGCTTAGATCCAAACGGTGGATGAACACGATCATTCGGGAAAAGAAAGCGGCGCGGATACTGAGCGCCATCCTGTTGGCTTTCATCCTCACCTGGACACCCTACAACATCATGGTCTTGGCTTCTATTTCCTACCACGTCCCGGAGAAGCTGTGGCAGCTGGGGTACTGGCTGTGCTACGTCAACAGCACCATCAACCCCATGTGCTACGCTCTCTGCAACGAGACCTTCCGAGCCACCTTCAGGACGCTGCTGATGTGTCGTCACGGGGAGGCCAAGAACCGGGAGCCGAGCGTCCAGAGTCGCCAACCCTCCGTGAGACTCAATAAGACCTGTAGCGCAGTGTGATGTACAAAGCTTGTAGATACTGTCGTGGGCTCTGGATGGCTTTTTCCATCCTGAGGCTCCACCACACAGTTTTCAGGCTGAGACTGACTGCTGCACCAACATGGCCTTTATTTGTGTAAGTGGATCCTGGAGACCAGTCTAGAGAAGACTTGATTCCAAACTTGATCCGCAAACCACATTTTACAGCCTTTTTGACTTTTGGACTGTTTTTCCACAGCACAAAGTACTTGAACTCATGGTCGCTGGAAATGGATCTGTGCTTTCCTGTTGGCCGTCGGTCCAAAACAAAAGCTTCCAGTTTTACCAGGTTTACTTCTAATGGAACTGGTGGTGGGAGCTTCCTCACCTGGGTCTGCATCTGCAGGATCTGCATTAACAATTAAATCGGAATCATTTACAGTGCCCATCTGCTGACCTTTGCTGACCCTTACTGGAACTTATGGTCGCTGGAAATGGATCTGTGCTTTTGTGTTGGCCATCGGTCCTGAACCAAAGGTACCAGTTTATGGTTGGCACTACCAGGACGAGACAGATTTTTACCCTTCTTTCAATGTCATGTATATTTTTTACATTTCTGTCCAGTCTTATTTCTGTAAACGTTCACTTGACAATAAAATCATTTCCAAACTAATTAAAAGAGCAGATTTCTCCTCTACTACTTTCTACTGGTTTATTTGCCATAGGTTTGTAAGCTGCTTTATCTGGGTAATTACAATGCCACACAAAGGCTGGTTAACCAACCAACCAACCAAGCAATCGATAATCTCAAGTACCGTACTTATACAATACGATTCATTTTCACTCTCATGGAGTCAGCATCTAGTAAAAGTGTCCATCCAGTTCTCAAATTTGTGGAAGACAAATCAGTAATGGATTCGGTCATCGTTTTTGAGACTACGGGTGAAGGGTTCCATTCAGGGCGAAGTACAAAAAATACTGGAACAATTTTCCCTTCTTGGCTCTTGTTGACGCTGTCAGACGTTCAGGACAGGAGCTCTGCTACCTTCATGTTCGAGGGACGCAGGGTAACCCGGAGGCAGGATGTTAAGACACCCAGAAGTCCGACTGACGACATACGAGCTTTGATGTCGTTAATAATCATAAGAAGCAAAATTATTAGATTGTTCTGGAAAGCCTCATGATAATGACGGCTAGCTGCCAGCTCACTATAAACCAGCAGCTCTCAATCTTTTCTTCTCTTAGACCCGAGTCACGACACGGGTTCTGATATTATTCTTACGCTTTCAGTGAGGATGTCAAAAGGTTTTGTGTTCTTGCTCATTTAGTTGATGTAGCGGGTTTACTTCTGGTGAACTGATGGTAGGAGCTTCCTCACCTTGGTCGACTTTTGCAGGCCAGCCGTAGCCTAGTGGTTGAGGTACTGGACCAGTGATCAGAGGGTCGCTGGTTCAAGCCCCACCACTGCCAGGTTGCTGCTGTTGGGCCCTTGAGCAAGGCCCTTAACCTTCAATTGCTCAGACTGTGTACTGTAACTGTAATGTAAGTCGCTTTGGATAAAAGCGTCCGGCAAATGCTGAAAATGTAAACGTAGGATCTGCATCAACAACCGGATCGGAATCATTCACAGTGCCCGTTTGCTGACCTTTTGAGGTGGACAAATCAAATAAAAAAAACAACAACGTAGGTTACGGGTAGTTTAAAATAGATTTATGACGTCACAAAAGATCTGCCGTATACCCACAGGTTCCCCCACCTCTGGGCTCACTGACGCCCCCTAGTGGGCACGGCTCTTAATCGAGAACCCGTGCTGTAAACGATCCTCTCTCGTCTTTATTGTTTTCGGAATCTGCGTCCGGCTTCTATTCTCCAACATCCTTCGAAGACGCTCTGCCAGGTGCCGTGCCAACCGATCTGCCGGCGCACAGTGCAAGCGTCCTGTTTTTTAACTCCAGCATCTGGAAACAGGATGCGATGACTAAAATGGAAAAGGCTCGGCGGACGCTACGCTGTTTCCTGAACACGCGACGGTTCCAGCGTGAGGATTCCTTCCGCTGATGGTTTTACTTGGACTGAACTTCTTCCATCCCATGATCGAAGGGGTGAAATGATAAATATATATAATAAAATTAATCAAATGCTTTTTCTCCAGTAATAAGTAGTAAGTTTTTTGTGTCAAGGAAGCGCTCAGTATTAGCAGGCAGGTCCACGATGTGATAATAACTACATTAGCCTGCACCTTCACTCGAACCACACCACCACACCTTACCATGATCTTACAACGTAAGTGTCGCTGCAGTGCTGTTAATGGTCGAGTTAAAGGAGGCTACATTGGCTACAGTCAGTACCTGTATACCCAAGTGCGAACATAATAAAGATAAAAATACTCAGTGCTTATTAATTTTTTATTTTCCTTGGAAAAAAAATCAGTGAACATGAAGCAAATAATTCCATCATGAAACGAAAGAGCAAAAAATCAACATTCGCACCCTCGCTGAGCACTTTATTAGGAACACTTATCTGATCTGTATTCATTCTTTAGTTATAAGCCAAACCCGGCACACGTGAACTTTACGGGTATACAATTACTGACAGGAGTCCTTCTGGCCTCTCTGTCTAGTATCTAGATGATGATTGGGTGATGGACCGGACCATTGCAATGCAATGCAGCTCTGCAATGGCACTTACATTGTAATATAGTGGTAGGGTATGTTATGGTATGATCGTAGCAGGTGCAGCAGTGTTGTTGGGATTTTTAATCCCTGTTTAATCTCACTGCCCGCTTTATTAGGAACGCGCGCCGTATTAGGACTGCTCGAAGGTGCGCATTTGGAGCTGCTCATGCGGATTCTGTTCCTGGCGTTGGCATTAAGACGTAATGCGTTTAAAAATCCCACCAACACTGCTGCACCTGATACACTTATTCAAGTGCAACACACCATCATGTCCAACACTTAATTAATACACTAATGGTCAGTGGGGGTCTGCTTTGCGAGGCTTGGGGGTGACGAACAGTCAGTAATTGTATACCAAGTAAGTTTTTCTGCATGGTAGATGTTGCTTATAAATTAATCAGTACGAGATACGTATGTATATACGTACCAGATAGGTGTACCTAATAAAGAGCTCAGAGAGTGTGTGTGTGTGTGTGTGTAAATAAATACACACGTACACACACTTACTTTACAGCCAAAAGTATATGGACAGCCCTCAAACCGTTATACTGTAACTATCAGGTTCAGGTGTTTTAGCCCCACCCTTATATAAAAATTTAATTCATAAAACAATATGCTTTATTATGAATGGCAACAGTTTGGGGAAGGGCCTTTCCTGTTCCCTGAGGACTGCGCCCCTATGGCGTCCACATACTTTTGACTCCATCGTGTTCAATAATGGCCACAGTTTATAAACAAAATGCAGCTACAGAACCAGGTTACGTTTATCTGCTGTGTGTTAATCGCGGTTAGTCGACTACTGTTAAACGAGTACGAGCGTAGGTGTGCTTGTGTGGGTGGTGCCGGGTGAACATGCATACGGTTCGGCGTGGCGGCTTTAAAGTGCCCGGTGC
>NC_086013.1:1757662-1762662 GCF_030014385.1 Trichomycterus rosablanca
AGTAAGTGAGTGAGTAAGCGAGTGATTGTGTGTGTGAGTGTGAGTGTGTGTGTGTGAGTAAGTGTGTGTGTGTGTGAGTGTGTGTGTAGCTGATGCTCCAAACCCACATCGTTCTCCGACGTGCCGCACATGTTGCAGCACTTGCACTCTATACACTGCCAGCGGTACGTCTTCACCGCCGCCATCATCACCGGCGTGAACTGCAGGCACGACGGGTGACCTACAGGAAACCGGAACAAACACGGGCGTGATGAGGCCGACGGGTCAGAAACACACCAGGCCACATCGAACCAGCAGCGGTGACGAGGAACCCCCTCGACCGGCCCTCCCTCAGACTCGCGCGTACCTGAACGACCGCAATCCGAGCAGGACACCAGCTCCTCCGACTGACCCGTTTTCTGGTTCAAGTTGGAGTCGCCCAGACAGAAGTCGCAGTAGTTGTTGGGCAGTGCCAACCCGTCCGGACCCTTTTTAGGAACTGTAGAGAAAAAGAGCAGACGAGTTTCACTCTGTAATGGTCAGAATAAACTGGACCCACTATGCCAGGCTAAATCACGAATCTGACCCTAATTTAGGGCAGGATACAGTCCAGGACAAGCTGCCAATCTTTCACACTCATCTATGGACTCATACAGAGGGCAGGTGCCAAACTTATCATAGACAGTGCCAACCCTGGTCCTGTGTTGCACCCAGTTTCCTTGCAATGCCACCATGCCACCCTAAATCAAACACCTGGCAGTCAGCGGACCTGAACCCATCTGACACAGGACGAGAGCATGCCGCTGATGCCAGGAAAGGAACGTTTCCAGAAAGCGTAGATCCGAGCTGCTCACCTTTAGGCTCCTCCGGCGGAGGCGGGGTGGGGTCACGGATCTCGACCTCCTCCTTGTCTTCGCCCTCCTCCTCGGCTAAGTGAGAATGGGCGTAGTGGTAGCTCAGTCCGGGCCGGTTCTTGTAGCGCTTTCCACAGGCTACACACACACACACACACACGGCTTATATTTAATATCTTTAAAGCAGTTGCAGTTCTATTATGTTTAAAGTGGGCGGGGCAGGCTGTGTTAGAGGCGCCAGTTACTTTCTACCTAAATGTAAATCGTGGAAACAAACTCCTCGTTTAGGTAGGGGGGCAAGCTTGCTGTTACAGGGACCCTAAACAACCCCGCTCACCATAAACAAGCCAAAAAAATTGAAATCTGAAGCATCATGAAGCGTCAGGCAGACTTCAGTGTGCCAGCTATTGCAAAATAGCCTCCAGAACTAAAGGAGTCACAAGTCTGAACATCACTCCTCTCTTCTCTAATCTGATTCTTTACAGAGCCTCAGTCACGCCCGGCTTCACTGAGCCGAGTTATTATTTCCTGTATATACATGAGCGCTTGTTGTGAAACTGTCAAAACACCTTCTATATCGGACGTGCAGATTATACACCTGACCAAGAGGCTGGGACGTCACGTTTCCAAAACAAACGGTGTTAAAAAGGCTAGAAGAACAGTCGCTTGTCTGAGAAGCTGCTCACAAGACTTTTAATGTCTGTAAGCCTGTGGGAATTTGTGCCCATTCAGACATAAGAGCATTTGTACGGCCGGGCACCGATCAATCGATGTTCTGGTTCGTTCCAGAGCCGTTGATAAGCGCTGAGGTCGCTGAGGTCAGTGAGTGGAGCTTCTTTAAAGTGAGCTTTTCTTCACGTCTTTATAGAGCTTAAAATACAACATGAAAGGGCCTTCCCTGAACTGTTGCTGCAAATTTGGAGGCGTATTTGTTTCCGTTTTATTACTGATTTATTACATATTAGCAATTTTACAGACATGTTTAATTCAATCATTTATTACTCATTAATTTTTCATGTGACCCACATTTTGGCTATGATTTTATTTCTGTACAATCTGGTCCCACTGTGGTTTACAACGTGTAACATAAAGCCTCCACGGGGGGGCGTTCACGTACAGGTTTATTTAATTATTATTAAATAATAATCGCGACCCACCTAGGGGAAAAACCCTGCAGTAGAAGAGTCATCGTGCATTATTATACCACGACTCCTTTACAGTCTGAACTGGAGGGTCGAGCCTCACAACGGAGGCGGCGGGTTAAAAAAAAAATGAACCCAATTTGCAGGATGCCTAACCAAGGAGGGACAGAACTGAGGCTGAAGAGCCACACAGGAAACGAGGAGAGTTAGGACATCAAGCACAAAGGGAAGGAAATAAGAAACAAGAAGGAGAAGATCAGAGAGTCATTCAGGTTAGAGCCAAACGAGCAAAACAAACATCAAACGACATTCACAACTAAAGGAGAGCACAGCGAAAACCAAGCGGCGGGTACAGCGGGGTGAAAATGGCAGGATGGTGCTAAGGAAGAGAGAGAAATGTACCTCGCTCGGACGATTTTGAAATATGCTTTTGTTTGAAAGTGTCTGAAAGAGAGACAAAGAGAAAGAGAGAGAAGAGAGAGAAGAGAGAGAAGAGAAGAGAAGAGAAGAGAAGAGGCAGACTCACAGAGTGACTTCAACCAATCCAAGAAAACACAGAAGAGAAATAAAACCATCGTCGTGACACATTTAGAGGAAAAGAAACCGATACGATTACGACTCGCACCGACGGCCTCGCTCGAAACAAAAGGGACGGTGCCGGGCTTACTGTCGCAGGCGTAGGGTTTGTCTCGATCCTCCAGGGCGGCTGCAGCGTCCAGCTTCTTGCGGGCACTGCTGACCCCACGTCCCTGCAGAATGCAAGATGCAAACACCACGAGTCACATGATCAGCATTTACAGATCAGCTTTCCTCTCGGAAAAAAGCAGACGCTTTTATGCAAAACTTACAATTATGACTACATATAATTCCACTGAGGGATAAGGGCCTTTTTCAGGGGCCCAACAGCGGCAACCTTCTGATTACTAGTCCAGTACCTTAACTGCTGAGCTATCACTGCCCAATAACGAAAGCACAGCCTATTATCACTAAAGCGCAGTGACTTGACACTACATGTACACTACATGTCCAAAAGTATTTGGACACCCGACCACAGGCTTGATCTGTTCAGCTAAGAGAACAGCCGCTCTTCTGAGAGGCTTCTCACGAGACTTTCAAGTATGTCTGTGGGAATTGGTGTACTGGTGTGGTGTGTGGTCAAGAAAGCCTCAGTTGATGTTCCCGTTCATTCCAGAGCTGTTCAGCTCTGTGCAGGACACTATGCATTTTTTTTTTTTTTACTATGTTATGCTGGAATAGGAAAGGGCCTTCCCTAAACTGTTCCTGCAAACTAGCAAGCATATAGGTTTCTTTATATAATTATTATTTTTCACCTGTTAATAGCGCCTGTTAAAGCTGAAACAAGTGAATTCAGTGAATAATTAAAAAAGGGCGTCACAATACTTTTGCTCATGTTTTGGGGAAGGGGGGGCAAATACTTTTTCACATGGCGGTGTGTGCTGAATTCGATCTTTTACAGTAAAGAAACAAGCTGACCTTTCCCTTGCCTTTGCCACGCCTCTTTGGGGTGTCGTCTTCACTGTCATCCAGGTTCTCCAGAATGTCATCAGGCTCTAAAATTCTCTACACACACACACACACACACACACACACGTTTTGTTTATAGTCCTTGCTTGCCGTCGGGTACTCGTGCACGCTCGAGGTTGCCCAGGTTACCTTCCTGACCCTCGAGGCAGGGTTGAGTCCGCCGCTCGCGTACTCGCTGTTGGCCGGCTCGTCCTCGCTCGGTCGGAGTTCCGATGCCGGCCTCTTCTCCGGCGGCTCCCCCCTGAGCAGGGCCTCCAGGCTGCTGCTGCCATCACTGGGAACAAGTACGTCCTTTTTCAGACCCAGGTCCGAGTCTACACGAGACACACACACAACACGACGATCAGGCTCACGAGCAACACGCTGTGCACCCCACCCCCCGCCGCCCGCCGCCACCAACACGCCAGACCTGTTTTTATGGAGGGGAACGCCAGGCTAGGGTCCTCCGTGGGGTAAGCTCGCCTCTTCTTCCTCCATCGGCGCGCTGGATACGTGTATAACTGCCCTGGAGCCACGCCTACACCCAGATACAAAGAGATCAGATCAGCATTCAGATTACAGACTCACCGAATCCAAAAGTATCTGGACGCCTGACCGTGAGCTTGTCTGGACGTCCCATTTTGTGCAGCAATGCTGTAAAAATATAGTGACCTCTACGTGACCTTTTCAGCTTCTCAAGATTCCTCATTCCAGAGCTGTTCAGTGAGGCTCATGAGAAGGGGCGTGTGTGTGTGTGTGTGTGTGTGTGTGTGTGTGTGTGGTCAGTACCTGGTCCTCGGTGCCTCTTTTCCATCCAGATGTAGCAGTTGCTCTGTGCCACGCCGGTCTGCGAGTCGAGGAAGGGCATCCTCACGCTCCTCTCGGCACACAGACGGGCATTATAGTTATGGCACTGCTCCAAGGCGTCCCTGTAGTACTGCTCCCCCAGCCTACACACACACACACACACACGTATACATACACACACTGATTAAAGCCTGTTTACATACATAAACCTAAAGGTATTAATACAGTGGCACCATTACGGACAGCCTTTACTCTCTTGAGAGGGCTTTCTACAAGATTCTGGAGTGTGTCTGTGGGAATTCATGCCCCATGTTGACTAAAAAGGCTTAAACAGGGTTAAAGGTCAAGGCCCTGTATACTTTCTCCCCACCAAACTTGTCAAACCAAACCTCGGCTTTATTGTCATATAAAAGGAAGGGGAAATGGCATTCCCCAAACTGTTGGCAGTTTCTCTGATAGGCAGAAAAGCTCTGGAACATTCAGTCGTATCATGTCAGGCAGGTAAGTTACAGCTGCAGAACATTAAACAGCAACACGACTCACATCTTATCATGCTGCAGTCACAGAACCTGCCGGTCCAGGAACCGTCAAGATTTTATTCCACATTACGTCCAGGAACCCCAGTGAAGACATCTCTACTGCACTGGCATCACTACAGCGCTCCTACGCTGGCTGGAGCTTTAATCGGCCCTGT